>NC_133378.1:3185568-3230388 GCF_049309525.1 Garra rufa | reverse complement strand
TGAGTTTTTGCAGAGCTGATTTTGACAAGGTAAAAGGGTGTTTTTTACACTACTGTTGAGAATTTTTAACCAAAGTATATTATAGACTTTTCATTAAGACCATAAAGAATCATATGAACTTGTGGAAGATGGGCATCCGATGACCCCTTCAAAGGTATTGTTCACCCAATAATGAAAATTCTGGTATTAATTACTCACCCTCATGTCGTTTCATACCCTTTATTCATCTTATGTATGCACAACTCTCACAACACATGCTAGGCTTTCTTCACTACTCTCAGCTATTTTTAATAGATATAACTATAACTGACAGCGCAGGTTTTGCTATTACAGAATCTTACAGATGTTGCAAGTGTTACAGCGGGTCAAAACATTGTCTAGGGAACGGCTACTTTACTCACAAAAGGAGAGCGAGTTAATGTAGATTATGGTTAACACAGTGGGAAACGCTGATATGTTGATGATGTGATACCCTACAGCGCGTCTGATCTCCACCTCTGTCACTACAACTAGGGTCTTAAAATCCACAAAGCTCTATAAATTATTAATATTATGCCATATTTGTAATGTATATACAATCTGTTTCAACATATACGACAATCCAGGCTCTCTAAGCAGCTGTTTGTTGTGATATGCCTGAATGTATTACTCTATCGCTAGAAGGCATGTGACGGTACGCTAGTCTCATTTTTGAAATGCTCAGTCTGTTTGTGTGTCAGCGGCAAGAATCTCGTGCAGGCTGTCAGCTGCCATGTCCGCTCGCCGTTGTTTGTCTGGTCCTCTCACCCCAGTAAGACGAATGCCAAGCCACTGCTGCCGTACGGATCTGGTGATCCGCCATGACAGGCTGACGTTAGGGGAAGATGGTTCAAAGAAAAGGCACGAGGGGACTGAAGTCAACTCTGAAAATCCAGTGGAGGAAAGACACAAAAGAAAACAGTGCAGAAGTGGAAAACACATCATTTTAAGCTGTTTAAGCTACGGTCAATACCACAACCTGAGCATCATCTACAATTTGTGAGTTACTTATGAATATAACTTTGCTTGGTCATTTATGTGGTCGTAACTTGTAAATATTTCCGACTTAAGTTGAAGGCCAGAAAAGATTCAGTGATTTCATGACTGCCAGCACGAACTGTATGCTATTTCTGTTATATGAGGTCTGTAACACCATAGCTTAACTAATTAGCTAAAATAGAACAAAGACTATAATAAAAATTATCAACATATTTCTATTTATTTTTACCATATCTACTTAGCCAGTATCACTAATAAGTATGAACAATAATAATAGTGACAATTGCCTTAGCAGGCACCTCTAATTGCAATGTTTAATTACCAGCAGCACAGATGATGACATATCAAGCATATTAAGCAAATGTTCTACATTTGTATTACTCTGAACTTATGTAGGCTAATTATGCCATAATGTGAACACTTCAATGTAATGTGTGACCCTCCCTCTGAGGCAATAAAGGAGGTAATGTGTCATTTATAAGTATTGATCTCTGGTGCAGAATGGTATGCTGTTGTATCAAACAGTCTAAACAGTGTATTAAGTCCAAATGAGGCACATCTGTTCAGCAGTCACAAGTAAATCAGCTTGCTGGTGCCACATCTATTCCCTCAATCAAATGTGTGCTGTTTTCTCAAATGATTAGTTGTGTTTGACAAGCTGAAATGTAACTTTCTAAGTATTAAATACTAAAACATAAAGTCATAAGTTAGCTAAACTATGCTGAAAGCTATTGTTAGATTTTAAAAGTATAGACTTGATAGTCAACACCATATTTAATTTTGACAGGAAAACAATGCTGTGAGCGACAGAAGTACAGTTTGTTCAGTGGATTGTACTGTTGTTAAACATCATACTGATTTTTGAGCTGACAAAATGTCTTTCAGAGAAAAAAGAATCTGTAGACAAAAAGTTTTGATACTCATTAAATTCAATGTTGTCTAACATGACTAGTTACATGGCAAAATCAAGCTACTTTTAAAATACTTCACATTGTTATGAATATAAAATATTCCAAATCTATGCTGTTATTTGATCTAATAATTTTTTAATAAACCTTTAAAATACATATTTAAGCACATATGAAACAAGACATTATTTAGCAAGCCTGTGACCACCAAAATCATTTTTAAAATTCAGGTAATTTGTCATAGAAATATAATGTTTTTTAATGTTTATGACTGTTATAGCAGCAGCTGTGGTCCGATCTCTTTAAAACGTTGGATGCTAGTTTAGAATCACCTGTCACATGTGCTCAGCAGGTTTCGTGAAGTTTTGAGTTATCCTTTAGGATTCTGGGTAAATTTGAACAGGCCTCTTTTCTAAACTACCCCGATATAGTTTCCCAAAGGGTAAATTTATTTATTTATTTATTTTTGATAATTATTGACAATTTTTTCCCCAGATTGCACGAATAACATTTTTTTAAATCTTCTCAATCATTTAACAAATGATTTGATTGACAGCAGTGGTTCTAGAGGCAAAGTTGTCTGGAATGAGTTTTATCATGTGATACAAGGGACAATTGTTTTCGCCCCTGAAAAATGTGGCTGATTTCTTTCAAATTCCTCACAGACCTTGGGGGCCGTGAGTCAAAGAGGCCCACAGACTTTCGTTTTTGCGAAAAACTTAGGACTAGTTCACAAAAGTAGCTTTTTCAAAAAATCCAAAATTTCAGCAGGCATAAATGAAAAATCAGAGGATTCCAACGTCATAAGACACTTGAGTCTGCGACTGACGATTTAGGATTTCTAAGCAATTTCGTACTTATGATCGCTGTAGTGCCCCCTTTGGGCACTGCGAAAGCGATTGGAGAGCAGACGATTCTTTAAGCTTTTGAATTGCTCTCGCGGTCCTTCGACGCCACACGCCGACCGGTCCATGCAGTGCAGACACATCCCGAACAAGCCTAATATCAGCAATGGCTTTGCGAACCTACATCAGCATCCAAACATGGCATAATCCAATGTGTTCATGTTTAGCTGTAATTAAAAAAAAAAACCCAGTCAAGTTTCTGTTTCGTCTTGTTGGTTACAGTAACCCTCCCCCCAGCTCCTGACACAATTGGTTCTTACTTATTGACCAAAAATATTTTGGTGCTACTTACAAACCACTTTTCCCGCTTCCGAGCTGGTGCTTTGGGTGTCGAAAGACAAAGAACCAATTTGAAACTAGGCTCTGGCAACCGAACAAGCACACAAACCGCCTTGGTGGAAAAGGGGTTTAAGAGTCCATAAAAATAAAACAAAAAGACAAGATAACACAGCTGGAACAGGAGACGTAGGCAGAGCCACGGCGACAAGTGTCTGAGGCAGAGCATGAGTGCCCCAAGACTAAGGAGGATCTGGTGGATCTGAGGTGGAGCCGGAGGGAAGGAGAAGCCTGCTGAAGCCATAGGGGTGGAAAGATGGAGCACAACAAGAGGCTTAAAAGTCCTTGGTGTGGGCAGGGTGATGACTAAGCAAGGTGGAGCCGGTGGGTTGAGGTAACCCGGTGGAGCCGAAGGTGGGAGGAGCCAAGACAGAGCCGACAGGTAGAGCAAAGGGATCAGAGGTTGGAGGCGGAGCCACTAACTCAAGAGAGACTGGTGACAGCCTGACCTATGGCTTTACCTCACTATCAGGCATCACAGGGGAAGATGAAGGGCTGAAGGCATCCAGCTGAGGCAAGGCTGGAGGACTTGGCTGAGCTTAGCAGTGGAGTTGCGAGAGGAAGGTTGGGAAGGACTATTGATGACAGGTCACAGTTCATACAAGATATAGAGTCAATTATTATATTGGGTTGAATTAGATGATGCATATATATCAGGGTGGCATAGGGTGGGAGGCAGTATCTTAGGGTATGTTCACACATGTAGTTCGGTTCGTTTAGTTAATTTGGTCCGAACCAAAAAGGAAAATGCTACATTTGGTCCTGGTCCGCTTAGCATTCATGCTGGCATTTTTGACAGTGAACCTAAAGATACCAAACCTAAAGGCATTGTGATACATTTACAACCTGATTGGTCAGGTTGAATTATGTATTTTTCGTTTTAAGTTGAATACACCTAATGCCATCTGCTGGACTAAGCGTGCTCATTGTTGCATGTATATGATTTTATTTTGATGGCACTTCACCTCCTCGTTGCCCCACGTTTGCCCTCTGGTCATTTTGTTCCAATACACTGCTTGTTTCCTTCATAAATTCATGTTGCATAGTATCACATCTTGTCATTACTTCCTGTTTTTGGTTTGTTTAGAAGTATTTGGTCCATGTTGCATTCATATTTCATTCTAACCACACCAGAGTTCATTTGGAAGCAGACCAAGACCCACTTTTTTTAGTCTTGGTCCGCTTGTTTGGTGCACAACAGGGTTCGGATGGAAGCGTATACACTTAAATGAACCGCACTATAACAGAGCAATTGCACCAGAATTCATTTTAATCAAACCAAACATGACAAGTGTGAACACACCCTTAGTGTCCCAATCTATTAGCAAGTCCTCCCCAGAATCAATATCCACCTTAATTCCCTCAGGGACAGCTGTTGGTGGCTCACACCCCTGGTCAGACTCACTTTGGGGGTTAAGCTCCCGTGGTGAGGGTTGTTGGTTGGCTGTGTTCTGGGTCAGGTTGTGCAACACTTGTCTGCTGTTATACTCTGCTTCGCCCACTGTGAACGTGGATCCATTCGTCCACAGAGTGAAGTTGATGTAAGTATCCAGGGTCCAGCATCTTCATCCAGTCCCCACCGAAATCCCTCCAATTAACAGACACTGTCACAGATGCCATAATGGCAGAGGTTGAAGAACTCCTCCACAGGGGAGTCTCTGTCGTATACTGAAACATAAACACTGTCGCTCCTCTCAAAAGTTTTTTTTTCCCCTAAATGGGGCAATATTAATGAAAGCAATTTCCATCTTCCGTTTTAGAAGATGATATAGCAAAAAGTCTTTAATGACACACTCAACAATAAATCCAACAACGTAAGGCACAAACATACAACTGATGCATTAATGAGAACAAACTGAACTGAAAAGACAGGGACTGAAGTAATAAGCAAATGAGGGGACACCTGTGAGATCAAATGAAAAACCATGACAACTGATTAGTGTGCTGAAAACTGAACAAAGGAGAACAGAAACTAAAGAATACAAACTAAGAGTAGATGAAAATGAAACTAAAAGGACAAGATAACTAAGTCTGTGACAGGCATAACTGCACTCCCTTACAATTGAACTATTTATTATTTTAGATATTTTTTTTTTTTAAATCACATAACCAAACAGCGTAAGCCATTTTAAGAAGGTAATACAGCCCTACATAAATCTTTCCAGATTTACATACCCAAAGTTGAGTCATTTATTATGAAATGATTATATCATAACTGACAGCTGGCCACATCTGAATCTAATGAGCTTTAATATCAGTCTGTTCAGTGATCATATAATACATATGATCTGAATGGACTTTTATTGATGTTTTACGGTGTTATTTATTTATAATTTTAGAGCGACAGACATATTTCTGCTTTAATCCACCTCCACCTCCAACTTTTGGGTAAACAGAAATTAAATGTACATATTTGGAATTGTCAGTACTCTAATTATAATAATATTGTTTTCAGGTTGCAAATTGCAATTCACATATATTTCTGTATAGAGAGATTTATATTTCTGTATAGAGAGACGTATATTTCTGTATAGAGAGACGTATATTTCTGTATAGAGAGATTTATATTTCTGTATAGAGAGACGTATATTTCTGTATAGAGAGATTTATATTTCTGTATAGAGAGACGTATATTTCTGTATAGAGAGATTTATATTTCTGTATAGAGAGACGTATATTTCTGTATAGAGAGATTTATATTTCTGTATAGAGAGACGTATATTTCTGTATAGAGAGAAAGGAGGAGAGAGAGAGAAGGCCCATAATTCCTTAAAAGAAAAGAGAAGGAGGTGAATGTGAGAGGGGGATGAAGAAGAAAGCAGAATGACTAATTTTAATGGACAGGAGCCTTTGAGGAAGGATATGGTAGCGCGGCAGTATGAGTGTTAAATAGCGAGACAGGAAGACAGAAGGGCAGCGAAAGCGAGGGAGGAGTGCTGAGCGCTCGGCAATGAATTAATGTGCCGTTAACAGAGAGGAGGGAGAAGTTTTTATCAAGTGAGGAAGATTAGCTTTAGGAAGCTATGGATGCCCCCGTCAGCAGTTCTGCTGCATTCAGGCCTATATCCTAATGAAAATAGTCTCCCAGCTCTCCTCGCCAAACACGCACGCACGGACGTCCGCACCTCCTGGACTTTCACACTCAGCACTCTCACGATATTGAGTGGCGGTTATTGCTCCCTTATTTATTTCATTTTGTGTTTTCATTTGCCTTTTTAATTCCTTTAGTTTAATTACTCAAGCAAGCTGTAGGGGGCTCTGCCCAGAATTGATGCTGCTGGTTCATCAAAAGTGTCTTCTTCCAGTTAAAAACGAGCTCAGCATGTGAGAGATTACAGGAGGGAACACACACACACAAGCACGCTTTGCTAAGTGTTTTAACTGAAGAGCATTAAATAGAAGCCAGTGGTCTGTGTATATCATCTGCAATTAAATACGTCTTTAATTCAGTGAAGGAAAGAAGAGCACACTGTGTGGAGATTTGAGAGAGGGACTATAGAGACAAAAGTGGTAAGTCTGGTCGAGTTTAGATTGTACCACTATTATCTATCTATCTATCTATCTATCTATCTATCTATCTATCTATCTATCTATCTATCTATCTATCTATCTATCTATCTATCTATCTATCTATCTATCTATCTATCTATCTATCTATCTATCTATCTATCTATCTATCTATCTATAGTGAAAGTATTCATTCTTTTTTTATATTGCTGCCTTATGTTAAACTGCTTTAAATTACTTTTTTCCACATCAATCTACACTCCATACACTATAATGGCAAAGCAAAAAAAAACTAAAAATTTATATATATATATATATATATATATATATATATATATATAAAAGCACTTAAACTTAAACCTGCAGAGTACCATCCCAAAAGTAAAGTGTGCTGGTAGCAGCCCACCCGAAAATGTCTGCCAGCCAAGAGTTGATGTGAAGAATGGCAGATAACTGCCAAATGTTGATGTGCAAATCTTGTTGCATACCCAAAAAGACTTGAGACAGTAAAGGTGCTTCAGCAAAGTACTGAGTTAAGGCTATGAATACTTATAAAATGTACATATTTCATTTTTTTATTTTTAATAAATGTATGAAGTTGTGACAGTTCTGCGTTTGCTTTGTCATTATGGTGCATGGAGTGTTGATTGATGTGTTTGATGTTTATCCACATTATTTTAACACTTGTCCGGTACAAATGTATATTGTCTATCTATCTATCTATCTATCTATCTATCTATCTATCTATCTATCTATCTATCTATCTATCTATCTATCTATCTATCTATCTATCTATCTATCTATCTATCTGTCTGTCTATCTATCTATCTATCTATCTATCTATCTATCTATCTATCTATCTATCTATCTATCTGTCTATCTGTCTGTCTGTCTGTCTGTCTGTCTTTCTTTCTTTCTTTCTATCTATTGTCTGTCTGTCTACCTTTCTATCTATCTGTCTGTCTATCTATCATCTATCTATCTGTCTGTCTGTCTGTCTGTCTGTCTGTCTGTCTGTCTGTCTGTCTACCTTTCTATCTATCTATCTGTCTTTCTATCTATCTATCTGTCTATCTATCTGTCTGTCTGTCTGTCTGTCTGTCTGTCTGTCTGTCTGTCTGTCTATCGTCTGTCTGTCTGTCTTATCTATCATCTTTCTGTCTATCTTTCTGTCTGTCTGTCTGTCTATCTTTCTATCTATCGTCTGTCTGTCTGTCTGTCTGTCTGTCTGTCTGTCTGTCTATCGTCTGTCTGTCTGTCTTATCTATCATCTTTCTGTCTATCTTTCTGTCTGTCTGTCTGTCTATCTTTCTATCTATCGTCTGTCTGTCTGTCTGTCTGTCTGTCTATCTATCATTTTTCTGTCTATCTTTCTATCTTTCTATCTATCGTCTGTCTGTATGTCTATCTATCTATCTGTCTTTCTATCTATTGTCTGTCTGTCTACCTTTCTATCTATCTATCTATCTATCTATCTATCTGTCTATCTATCATCTATCTATCTATCTGTCTGTCTGTCTGTCTGTCTGTCTGTCTGAAGTTTATTGCAAATGCCAACCTTTATAAACAGGTAATCTCTAGCCAACAACCAGCCTACAAGTTAGTCTTGACAAACTTTTTTAAAATTTATATTCAATTTTTTTTTTCCTTTGGTCAAGCTGGTGTATTATTATATTAACTATTTCAGACATACTTTCGCTAAACCACATGTACAAACAAAACATATTTTCTATGTTCCCGGCCGGAAAACGTTCGGCTACATGAGACTGTTACTACAATAACTTGGATGCCTCTCAACTGCCACAGACATTTTGATGAATGAGTTTAGACTAAAGAAGATATTGATAGTGAAAATATTATGTTAGGTGTACATTACTGGTTGGGTTTAAGAATAGTTGCTAATTGTAAACTATAGTATTATTCAAGGGTAATTATTATTATTATTGTTTTTTTTTAATTATTATTATTATATATTTTTTTTTTTTATTATGTAAGGGCCAATATCAGAGTCTTTACTGTCTCTTGTTCCCTAATGAAGCTTGGAGCCGAACCACATAATGATTTCAACAGTAATTCTCTCTTCGATGTTTTCTTTTGTTCAGAATTTCAACTGGGAAAGGCTTAGAATTCACAAGGCAAAGAAAACAGCCTGTAGCTTGCATTTTTTTACAACAAACACAAATATTGATCAAAGCCATCAATGTTACAACCTTTGCAGTTAAAGCTGCATTTTATGCTGCACATTGATCCAATATCTGGCAAGCGGAGTGACATTACCGAGAGAAATGAACAGAGGCAAACGCATATAGGCTCACAGAACAGTGTGTGACTGTAGAAGTGACACCGACACCACAAAATCTCATCAAAGCACTGAAGCAGAAGACTATCGTCATTCACAGGCAACCCCAGGAGGACAGAGAGAGAGAGAGAGAAAGAAAGAGGGACCATTTACTCAGCTAACTTGGGGAGGGAAAGAGGTGACAGTAAAAAGAGAGACAAGAAAGTGTCTTTATAAAGGAGCAGGCAAGTATGCGTATGGGTACGGTGTGTGTAACAGAGAGATGTAGAGCAGAATGAAATCATAATGGCTTGGCCTACACGAGTACATAGTGCAGCCATGTATACCTAATGCTTCAAGTGGCTTGTAATTTACAGACATCACACAGTTATGCTGTAATGTCCTAAATGAAGCCTTACGGAACTTAATCAGAGTAGATGTAACCCTCTTGAGGACAGAAGAGTGAGGTTTACCTGCAGCTTATGCCAGCTGGCCTCTGTTACACAGCCAACATATTTAATTTTATGTAAATGAAAATGAGACCATCGCCATAAAGCAATCTGCCCTGTTTGCGGAATTTCATACCCATTCACTGAACTTACAAACTCCCAGAAGTCATTCACTTTATTACAGTCATCAGAATGATGTTGAAACTGATATTTCAAGGTAAAAAAACGCACAGTTGCTTAAGTAATATATTTCTATGCAAGTATAAAGTTTTTAGCATTACACGTCAAATTACTTTGTTATGTGTATTTTACAGGATTACAGTCATTGGAAATTAAGGAAGGGGTCTTTATTTTTTTATGATAAAATGATGAAATGTTGTCCTGGGCCCTGCTTTGTATCACAAAATTACATTTTAAAATATATTCAGTTTGAATTACACTTTAAAATATATTCAGTTAGAAAACAGTTATTTTAAATGCTAATACTATTTCACAATATTACTGTTTTTTAAATAAAAAGCAGCCTAAAAGTTTTTTCAAGATGTAAAAAAAATAAATAAAAAAACAAAAACAAATGAGTAACAAATAATGTGAGAATAATGGAATTTTATGTATTCTTTATCTGTTCTGAACCGTTTTAGCTACACATTTCAGAAAATATTTTTTCTGTATATAAAATGCTTTTAATTTAATCTTGTTTTTTATTATTTTATTTTTTGAAAAAAAACAACAACAACACTTTTATTCAGGCTTATTGATTATTAAGGCCACATTAAATTGATCATTAGTGTTTTTAAATAAAAAAATAGAGAGTTTTTCAAGATGTAAAAAATAAAAAAGAAATCTTAATGACCCAAATGAGTAACAAATTATGTGAGAATAATGGAATTTTATTTATTTATTCTTTAACAGTTCTAAAATATTTTAGCTACACATTACAGAAAAAAAATTATGTATAATTTTTTTTTTAATTTAATTTAATTTAATCTTGTTTTGTATTATTTCATTTTATCTTGTTTTTTTATTTTATTTTATTTTATTTTATTTTATTTTATTTTATTTTATTTTTGGAAAAAACAACACTTTTATTCAGCAAATGTCACATTAAATTGATCATTAGTGTTTTTAAATAAAAAGCAGCATTAGAGAGTTTTTCAAGATGTAAAAAATAAAAATAAAATCTCACTGACCAAAAATGAGTAACAAATAATGTGAGAATAATAGAATTTTATTTATTTATTCTTTATCTATTCTAAAATATTTTAGTTACAAATTTCAGAAAAAAAATTCTGTATTAAATGTTTTTAATTTAATTTAATTTAATTTTGTTTTATTTTATTTCATTTTATCTTGTTTTTTATTTTATTTTATTTTATTTTATTTTATATTATTTATTTTATTTTATTTTATTTTATTTTATTTTGTTGGAAAGAACAACACTTTTATTCAGCAAAGGCCACATTAAATTGATCATTACTGTTTTTAAATAAAAAGCAGCATAAAAAAGTTTTTTCAAGATGTAAAAAATAAAAATAAATTCTTACCGACCCAAATGAGTAACAAATAATGTGAGAATCCTTTCAGCATTAACTGAATTTTTAATGCAATTTTAGCACAACAAAGGTAATTATTTATATTTTTATTTTTTAAAAATAGTTGATATTATAAAATGTTCACATAAATATAAAAAAAAAAAAAATCTATATACACTACCAGTCAGAAGTTTTTGATTTTTGATGTTTTTTAAAGAAGTCTCTTCTGCTCACCAAGCCTGCATTTATTTGATTAAATACATAGTAAACAGTAATAATGTAAAATATTATTACAATTTTAAATAAGTTTTCTATACTGATACATATTAAAATGTAATTTATTCCTGTGATGCAAAGCTGAACTTTTAGTATCATTACTCCAGTCTTCAGTGTTACATGATCCTTCAGAAATCATTCTAATTTCCTGATTTGATGAGCAAGAACCAACTTTCATTTTTGATGATACAATGTGATTTATTCCTGTGATGCAAAGCTGAATTTTCAGCATAATTTCTTCAAAAACCAACTTTTTTTAATGTTTTTAAAGATGCATTTTCTGTATGTTCACCAAGGCTGAGTAAATTTGAGTAAATACATAGTAAATAGTAATAATGTAAAATATTATTTCAATATTAAAGTCTTCAGTGTTATATGATCCTTCAGAAATCATACTAATTTGCTGATTTGATGACCAAGAACCCTTTTTCCCCTCAGGATTATTTGATTAGTAAGTAAAATAATATTTGAAAAAAAAAAATAATAATAATTTATCACAATAATTCTTATTGACCCCAAACTTTCGAATAGTGTCTGTTGTTTACTTAAAAACTGAAATATGACTTCAGAGTTATACATAGACCTACACACATTTATGCAATTGATTTACCTTGATATACAGTTGGATCTACACACACTGAGATGCTGCCACACTGTGGTTGACATTAGAATGTACACCTGCTCTCTCTCTCTCTCTCTCTCTCTCTCTCTCTCTCTCTCTCTCTCTCTCTCTCTCTCTCTCTCTCTCTCTCTCTCACACACACACACACACACACACACACACACACACACATATTCTCTCTCTCTCTCAGGAGGAGGAAGTTCTATGATTAGCTCTCTCTAGGAGTCACTCCATCTGCCAAGGTCAGGAGCTCTTATCAGCTCTGCTGCAGCTGCCTGTCCAGTACAACACAACAGAACACAACAACTGAGAGAGAGAGACAGCTAGGACAAATGAGACAGAGTGGCATGCTGCCAAAAGGCTAAGAGTTTTCACTCCATCACTTCAGGTCAGAACAGAAGCGAAACAATGTCAAAAAAGAACAACTGAAAATGTGGGAAAAAAAGAAGATGGAGGTGGAAAATTTGTGTGATACGTCCAACTATAATGAATCAGGAGCGGTGATGAGACGTCCAACCTGTCCATATGCCACACTCACAGTCACCATATGGCCCAGAATGCCCTCTGCTGGGGAGAGCAGTGCATCACGGGCCTTCTCAAATATGCAGCAACACTCACCAAAAACTCCATCCAGCTTTGCCTGACCTCACTTTTCAAAGTATCCTTTCAAGATCAAACTTCTTCATGTGTGTCTCTGTGTAGATTTTATTGGAATTTGGCTTCAGAAGAGGAATGTGATGTTAAATGAGTAAAACTCAAAAGCATGTCAGGACTGGAAATAATCAGACTAGACTATAAAACATGATAGGACATGATAAAAAAGTCGTCCCGGGCCCTGCAATGAGGGTGGCCAGCTAAGATCCCCTATGGTATAACACTGCAAAAAAACTTTTTTTTTTTTTTTTTTTTTTTTTATACTAGAAAAAATCCCTTAAATGATTTCTGAATGATCATGTGACACTGAAGAATGGAGTAATGATGCTGAAAATTCAGCTTTGCATCACAGGATAAATTAGATTTTAAAATATATTCAAATAGAGAGTTATTTAAAACAGTAATAATATTTTACATTATTACTTTTTTTTCTAAGTATTTAATCTAATAAATGCAGCCCTAGTGAACATAAATAGATCTTTAAAAACATCTAATCTTACCAACCCCAAACTTTCAAACTGTATATTATTTTGAATTTTAAATGTTATTATTTCACAATATTACTGTTTTTAAATAAAAAGCAGCATAAGTTGGAACAAGTTTTTTGACTATTTAAAAAAAAAAAAATAATAAAAAAAAAAATCTTACAGACCCAAATTAATAAGAAAAGATATAATTGATATGTGAGGGTCCTTCAAAAAATATTTCAGCATTAACTGAATTTTATAAATGCAAATTTTAGCACAACAAAAATATTTATTTATATTTTTCTTTTTTAAAAACAGTTTATATTATAAAATGTTCACATAAATATTTTTTTTTAAAATAAAAAAATAAAAAATAAATCTATATACACTACCAGTGAGAGGTTTTTGATTTTTGATGTTTTTTAAAGAAGTCTCTTCTGCTCACCAAGCCTGCATTTATTTGATCCAAAATACAGCAAAAGCAGGAATATTGTTAAATATTTTTACTATTTAAATAAATGTTTTTTCTTTGAATATATTTAAACATGTAATTTATTCCTGTGATTATTATTATTGTGATATTTCAGCAATTTTCAGAAATCATTCTAATATGCTGATTTGCTGTTCAAGAAACATTATTATTATTATTATTATTATTATTATTATTATTATTATTATTATTATTATCAATATTTAAAACAGTTGAGTACATTTTTTAAGTGAGTATAATATTTTGGGGGAAAGAAATTAATACTTTGATGTAGTAAGGATGTTTTAAATTGATCAAAATTGATGCTAAAGACATATTATTACAAAAGATTTTTTTTGAGCAGCCAATCAGCATATTAGAATGATTTTTTGCAGGATCATGTAACTGGAGTAACGATGCTAAAATTCAGACTTGAAATCACTAAAATAAATTACATTAAAATATTTTCAAACAGAAAGCTGTTATTTTGAATAGTAAAAATATTTTAAAAATTTTACTGTTTTTGCTGTACTTTGGATCAAATAAATGCAGGCTTGGTGAGCAGAAGAGACTTTAAAAATTGTACTGTTCAAAAACTTTTGACTTTAGAGTTTTGCTTTTGAATTTAATTAATTAGTTTTAAATATGTTTACATATATTTTACTGGGAAACAAAGCAAACAACATATGGATTAAGAAAATGATTTATTAGCAGTGAACCTACTGAATCCCCAAGGCAGCGGGGAAAAAAACATTAAAATGTTGTCCCAGGCCCTGTGAAGTTTTGCAGTGCTTACTCATGATAATTTATGCAAAGACACAACAAATGCTTGCTTGCATTATAGTCTCTATTAATCCTCTCTCTCTCACACATGTACACAAAAGTAATGAGTATAGTCTCTGCAAACCTCTTCCTTTCTGCTGAGATGAGGAGGTGTGATAACACTGTCTAGACATAATATCAAATATAGATGGGCTCCATTGTGAAACACCACATACAGAGGCATTGTGAGATCAAAAGAAATGCATCTAACAGGTGTGAAACTGTGGCTGGAACAATCTGAATCAATACGCATCAATAACTGTACAGTAAAACAACATTCGGATTATGTGAAAAGAGTCTTTAGCTTGTGTAGGCCACCCTAGATGCTTGAGGTCCATTGGTTTGTGTGTGTGTGTGTGTGTGTGTGTGTGTGTGTGTGTGTGTGCCTGTGTTTTTTCCCGTAAAGTTTCTTGCTGGGTCTAGGGAGAACATCCTGTCAGCAGACCCTCAGGAAAGGCTTGTGTGTGTCTGTTTAGACAAAGGTTTGTGTGTGTGTAAAAGAGATAAAAAGACTAAAACACCTGCTGCACAAATAAATTTCCGTTTAATGCAGGAAGCAACAAGTTTCAAGCTAAAATCATAAAGTCAACACCTTGCCTCTAATATCCCCTCACTTATAATTCCTTCACTTGCAGCCTTATGACCCTCAGATAACCTTAGATAAAGTCAAGTTCATTGGTTGTATTGTGACAGGCAGCTGGTGCTACAAAGCAACATTATTTATATAAACCTACCGTTGATTGTTATTATTTTGTGGTTTTCTAAATTTAAAGGGATAGTTCACCCAAAAACAAAAATTACCCCATGATTTACTCACCCTCAAGCCATCGTAGGGGTATATGCCTTTCTACTTTCAGACAAATGCAATCAGAGATATATGTAAAATTGTTCTGGCTCTTCCCAGCTTTATAATGGCAGTGAATAGCTGATGAGATTTTAAAGTCCAATAAAGTGCATCCATCATAAAAAAAACATCCATATTTAAAGCTAAATTTTTAGCAGCCATTATTCCAATCTTGTGTGTCACATGTAACATTGTAAATATATTTACTGTCACTTGAAAATTAAATCAACCTATGAATTTACTTAAAAAAAAAAAAAACTGATCTCAAATGTTTTAAATATAAACATAAATGAATTAAAGGAATAATTCACCCAGAAATGTATTCTTACTCAGGTCATCCAAGATAAAGATTGAGTTTGTTTCTTCATCAAAACAGGGAGAAATTTTGCATTACAACACTTGCTCACCAATGGATCCACTGCAGTGAATGGGTGCCATCAGAATGAGAGTCCAAACAGCTGATAAAAACATCACAATAATCCTCAAGTAATCCACATGAATTCAGTCCATCAATTAACATCCTGTGAAGCAAAAAGCTGCATATTTGTAAAAAACAAAACAAATCCATCACTGACTGATTAACTTTAAACCATTGCTTTTGTCCAAAATTGTCATAATTCATAATAACGCTTTCCTCAATAAAAAAAGGCCATCCCCGTAGTCCTCTCACATCACAATCCACAAGACATATTTGTTTAATAATGTTTCAGACTGTTTTGTTTATAGCTGTGCTTGTTCTGTGCATATTTCTCTCCTGATTCAGACAGCACAACTTTTTGGCTGGAAAAGCAATATTATAAATAGAGGACTTGTTTTTTTAACCTCAAGCAATAGTTTGAAGCTCAGTTTCTCCTTCTCTACTACATCTTGGATGGCTTGAGTGTGAATACATTTTACAGCAAATTTAAGTTTTTGTGTGAATTATTCCTTTAAGCACATTAAGTGGACCAACAAGCGATTTTAGCTGCAGCGTGTATCTGGAATCAATGGACAGAACACACACAAACAAGTATCTATCCAAGCGGTCAGTAGTCCGGCAGCTGTTCTAATGGCAGTGTGAGGTATAATCAGTGTGAATGAGATAGCACAGAGCGCTGGGACGGTCAGCATGGCTGCTTTTATGGGCTCCCGCTCGCAACACGCCACACCACAGAGCTTCCTTCAGAGGGAGGAAGAGAGAAAGGTAGAGTCATATAGACAGATATAAAGTGGTTCTGGTATACCGCTGGAGGACGTTCCACTGGGCTGATGTGGCCGTCCTCACTTCACAGTCGGCCATCAGAAGTAGATTCAACACCACAGAGACCAAACCTTCCTGACCTCGCTGTCCACATTACCCATGACCAACGGTGTGTCTCTAAACAAGCCCTGCATGCTCACAACCACTGAAATTGGAGTCTGCCAGCCTGGAATATGAGACCTGGAAACGGTTTCATATTCATAACTTGTTAAGCATTTGGAGTTTGAAAAAGTGGCAATTCAAAATGGTGTAAAAAATTTCCAGGGGTGAATAAAACCAAATATATTCTTGTAGATTGATTCAGAGGAAAAGAAATAGTGTTTCTAGCCCTTACAGACGGTGGCAGAGAGAGCTTAATGCACTGCAAAGCAAAAAAAAATAAATAATAATAAAAAATAAAAAGCAAGCGAATAGTAAAAACACACCAGTAAATTTAGAAAACATCTTAATGAGTTGGACAACCCATCTGCTGCAAATACTCACAATGTGACCAAATACAGAAACACTGTGCAAATACTCGCAACACCATCAAATACAGAAATGTGCTGCAAACACAACACAACCAAATACAGAAACACACTGCAAATACTTGACACACAACCAAATACAGAAATGTGCTGCAAATACTCACAACCAAATATCAAAATGCAGTGCAAATACTCTCAAAGCCACCAAAATACAGAAATATGCTGCAAATACTCACAACACAACAAAATACAGAAACAGGCTGCAGATACTCACAACCCAATACAGAAATGTGCTACAAATACTCACAACACAACCAAATACAAAAACATGCTGCAGATACTTACAACTAAATACAGAAACATGCTGCAAATACTCACACCACGACCAAAAACAGAAATGTGTCGCAAATACTCGCAACACAACCAAATACAGAAACACACTGCAGATAATCACAACCAAATACAGAAACTCGCTGCAAATACACACAAATACTCACAACACAACCAAATACAGAAACACGCTGCAGATACTCACAACCAAATACAGAAACTCGCTGCAAATACACACAAATACTCGCAACACAACCAAATACAGAAACACACTGCAGATAATCACAACCAAATACAGAAACTCGCTGCAAATACACACAAATACTCGCAACACAACCAAATACAGAAACACACTGCAGATAATCACAACCAAATACAGAAACTCGCTGCAAATACACACAAATACTCACAACACAACCAAATACAGAAACACGCTGCAGATACTCACAACCAAATACAGAAATGTACTGCATATACTCACAACACAAGCAAATACAGAAGCGCGTTATAAATACTCACAAGCAAATACATTAATGTACTGCAAGTACTCACAACGCGACAAAATACAGAAATGTGCTACAAATACTCGCAACACAATGAAATACAGAAACACACTGCAGATACTCACAACCAAATACAGAAACTCGCTGCAAATACACACAAATACTCACAACACAAGCAAATACAGAAGCGCGCTATAAATACTCACAAGCAAATACAGAAATGTACTGCAAGTACTCACAACGCGACAAAATACAGAAATGTGCTACAAATACTCGCAACACAATGAAATACAGAAACACACTGCAGATACTCACAACCAAATACAGAAACTCGCTGCAAATACACACAAATACTCACAACACAACAAAATACAGAAATGCGCTGCAAATACTCACAAACAAATACAGAAATGTATTGCAAATACTCACAACACAACAAAATACAGAAACGTGCTGCAGATACTCACAGCCGAATACAGAAATGCGCTACAAATACTAGCAACACAACCAAATACAGAAACACACTGCAGATACATACAACCAAATAAGGAAACACGCTGCAAATACTCACAATGCAACCAAAAACAGAAATGTGCTACAAATACTCGCAACACAACAAAATATAGAAGCGCGCTATAAATACTCACAACCAAATACAGAAATGTACTGCAAGTACTCACAACGTGACCAAATACAGAAATGTGCCGCAAATACTTGCAACACAACCAAATACAGAAACACACTGCAGATACTCAAAACCAAATACAGAAACTCGCTGCAAATACACACAAATATTCACAACACAATTAAATAGAGAAACATGCTGCAGATACTCACAACTAAATACAGAAACACGCTGCAAATACAACACAACCAAATACAGAAGCGTGCTATAAATACTCACAAGCAAATACAGAAATGTACTGCAAGTACTCACAACGCGACCAAATACAGAAACACACTACAAATACATCCAATACAACAAATACAGAAACATGGTGCAAATACTCACAATGCGACCAAATACAGAAATGCGCTACAAATACTTGCAACACAACCAAATACAGAAATGCACTGCAAATACTTACAACGTGACTAAACACAAAAATGTACTGCAAATACTCAAAACATTACCAAATGCAGAAAGGCGCCACAAATACTCACAACACAACCAAATACAGAAATGTGCTGCAAATACTCATGACCAAATACAAAAACACACTGCAAATACTCGCAAAAAAAAACAAAAAACAAATACAGAAATGCGCTGCAAATACTCACAACACAACCAAATACAGAAGAGTGCAGCAAATATTTAGAACAGCCAAATACTGAAATACACTGCAAATACTCGCAACAAAACCACATACAGAAGAGCGCTGCAAACACTTTTAGTATTCAGAAATGTGCTGCAAATACTCACAACCAAATACAGAAATGTACTGCAAATACTCATAACACAACCAACGTCAAACTGTTTTCTTAATTTGCTGATGCCTTTTATATTTGCATGTGTTTTCTTAAGCTGTTGAGCTCTCAGCTGAATTACAACACAATTGTACACTTTATAGTGCCACCTAGTGTCTGACAGATTTGTGTGTGTTCACCTGAGTTGGAAGCATTCCACCAAGTTTGAGATCTCTGTATGATTTACTGTCTCTGTCGCCCAGACACTTTCAGTTCTTGAACTTCTAAAAATAAAACATAAAATCGGAAATGGTATTGTAGAGTTAGTTCCATCATGCAGATCTTCATGACTGTGTGTCAAGGTCAATAAGTCTTAAACTAAAAAGTATTTTAAACTAGATTTTTAAAAGATTTAGCCTTTTGTTTATTGAAAGTCAGTGTGGCTTAATGTTGTTTGAATCCCAATCCTTTTGAAAATATCTTCTTTTATGTTCCACAGAAGAAAGTTTGAAAGGTTTGGAACAACATGAAGGTAAATAATAACAGAATGTACACTTTGTCTGAACTGTCCCTTTAAGACAAAAAGGCAAAAAAAAAAAAAAAAAAAAGCTGGGGAAGCACTAACCGAAGTTATATGTTAGCTCATACAAGTAAATTTTCATTTTAATGAATCTTAATATGTCTTGAATGACAGTATGCAATTGCACGTTTTGAGATCTACACCCTCCCTTTTTTCCCTCAGCTGTTTGTCTCGCTTTCTGTCTCTCTCGCCGTCTTCCCAAGCTCCTGTTTCTTTGCATCACCATGAGCACTGTTTCCTGTTTTTCATACAAACTCGTAACTGTCTCTGTGGACCAACAAAGGAACCTCAGCAGCCTCGCGCACACACACACGCTTAAACTAACTCCACTGGGAGGTATGTGAGAATAATAGAGATGGGTCTAGAGGGTTTTATTGACGTCTGAATCATTCATAGATGCAGTGTTGTCAAGGCTTTTCGTCAGGTCAGTAAACACCCAGCGATCCAGCACAGCAACTGTACCCATAACACCACATACTAGAACATTCCCATATGTTCTTTCACCCACTAACATCTCATTTCACAGTGGCAAACAAATATAGAATATAGTATGTATAGCCTACCAGATATGTATAGTAGCCTATATGACATCTACACCTATCAAATGCCAAATGTATATTTAGTGCATGGAGAGCTATACATATACATAAAGGCCATACAATTGCAAAGACCAGTAACTGTCAGGCTCACATAATAAGTGCTGCTTTTAACTACCAATAAAGCTCAAGTTTACCTCAAGCTGCATTTTGTAACCTTTTGGGGTTAAAATGATCTAAAATTATTTACTGAGCAAGTACATAAGCAATCAGTGCTCAAAACTAACTCCTTTCCTTAGCCCGATTCACAACAGTAAGCTTTAATAATGTTTTCTATTAGAGTTTTTTTTACGACGCGTCATCAATCGGCCATACTGGCGGCACTAAACGTAAACAATGCCACTAAACTGAACGAAACTCACATATGTGACCCTGGACCACAAAACCAGTCATAAGGTTAAATTTTACAAACTGAGATTTATGCATCATATGAAAGCTCAATAAATAAGCTTTCTACTGATATATGGTTTGTTAGGATAGGACCATATTTGGCCGAGATACATCTATTTGAAAATCAGGAATCTGAGGGTGCAAAAAAATCAAAACACTGAGAAAATCACCTTTAAAGTTGTCCAAATTAGGTTCTTAACAATGCATATTACAAATCAAAAATTACATTTTGATATATTTACAGTAGGAATTTTACAAAAAATCTTCATGGAACATGATCTTTACTTAATTTCCTAATGATTTTTGGCATAAAAGAAAAATCTAAAATTTTGACCCATGCAATGTATTTTTGGCTATTGCTACAAATATACCCCAGCGACTTAAGACTGGTTTTGTGGTCCAGGGTCACTTTAATGATTATTGATGCTGAAAATGATCAATTATTGTCAGGTTTTGGGCTGTACTAATAGGTGAGACTGGGAAAAACATTTGAAGTACTATAGACTGCCAAAAGTTATAACAAATCAAGGAGCAAGGAACAAAAGGCGTTTGTGGTTGGCCAAACTGAACTAGGATTTCCAGGGCAAGAATCTTGACAACATTCGTGTTTGTTCTTATCATTTCCAGTCAAGTAAGTGAAATATTAGGCTAATATCTTAATTAATACTGCTCATACATATCTTTACTGCCTAATAACTTTAGTTTGTCAAAATATTGTGCCCTTTTTGGACTTCACTGAAATTTAAAATCTACAGAAATGCTAATACACACTAAACACATGTAGTGACGCTATGTTGATGTACTTAACATTAACAATTTAGGAACAAAGTAATTATACAGTAATTATAATGTGCAAGCTTAGACGTGATCTGAGCTAACTTTATGATTGTTAGATTTAATAACCATTGGTAGTGCGATTTATTGTAAAACTTTTTTTTCAGTTGGTCAGAACAAAACTGGCAGACATGTTACTTGTTCAGATGACATTTTCCGATGAAAGCGTAGTATCTGTAATTTCCGAAGTACAGTGAAAATCCACACTGGTGCGTTGCAGGGTTGCCAGGTTTTCACAACAAACCCCTCCCAATTGCTACTCAAAACTAGCCCAAAAATAGCCATATTGCGTTTCGGTTGGGGTCCTCCGGTAAAAATTGCTTTCCAGGGTGTAAAATACCTGTTTTTTGATGGGGTTCCCCTGGGAAAAATTGGGATACCCGGGGGAACAGTGTAAAGTAGCCCAATTCTCTGGGAAAACCACAGACTTGGCAACACAGTGCGTTGACTGACAGAACACACATACACCTCAAAACATTTGATTCATCCCGCTGAGAAGCCGTGCCGATGTACCCACGTAAAGAAGATAATTCCACAAATAACTGCAATTGCAGGATTCAACAGAGACACAAAATTCCTAAATCCCTTCTGTACATTTTTTTCTTCAAAAGAAGTGTAGAAAATATAGGCCTTATCCTTCTCTCTGTCTTGCTCTCTGAATTTTGCAGAGAACATATTACCTTTAAAGCCACAGCAATTGTTGCGTGTCTTCGAGCAACACACCATTGTTTAGTTTCTAAATGAATGAATCCACGTTTTGAACAAATCGTGTGAACCAATAATTCAAAGGCCTATTTATAAAGAGAGCCGTTTACCTTATTCCTGAATGAATCAGCCATTTGAACTAATCGAATGAATGACACATATAGACATTTACCGCCACCTGCTGGCAGATTTGGTTTCTTATTTAGAGTATCATTTAATTAAATATTAATAATAAAAATAATAATAATAAGAAGAAGAAGAAGAAGAGGAAAAACATTAAAAGTTCACCCCTAAAAATGTAATTCTGTCATCATTTAATCACCCTCATTTCATTGTTTATTTGACTTTTTGCAGGTTCTGTCTTTGAGTGTTTACTTTTGTTCTGTTTGTTTGACTTTCTTTGAGTTTTGTTTCATTGTTTGTCTGATTGCTTAGCTTTTTCCTTGTTTGTTTTCTCTGTTTTTGTTTGAGTATTTATTTATTTTCGTTTCTTTGAGTCTTTGTTTCATTGTTTATTTGACGTTTTGCAGTTTCTGTCTTAGAGTGTTTGCTTTTGCTCTGTTTGTTTGTTTTTGTTTGACATTTATTGTTTCATTGTTTGATTGCTTAGTTTTTTCTTTCTTTGGGTGTAATTTTTTCTGGTTTTGTTTGTTTCTTTATTTGAGTCTTTGTTTCATTGTTTGTTTGACTTTTTGCAGGTTCTGTCTTTGTGTTTACTTTTGTTCTGTTTGTTTGTTTTTGTCTCATTGTTTGTCTGATTGCTTATTTTTTTGTTTGTTTGAGTATTTATTTTTGTTTCTTTTGTTCTTTTGAACAAATTGTGTGAACCAATGATTCAAAGGCCTATTCATAAAGAGCACCATTTAGTTCATTCCTGAATGAATCAGCCATTTGAACGAATCAAATAAATGACACGTATAGACATTTGCCGCCACCTGCTGGCAGATTTAGTTTCTTATTTAGAGTATCATTTAATTAAATAATAATAATAATAATAAGAAGAAGATACATAAAATAAGGTATTTTAAAGACTGTTGGCAACAAAGCTGTTTTGGTTACCAATGACTTTCATTGTATGAACAGAAAATACTGAGATGCTTTTTAAATAATCTTCTTTTATGTTTCATAATTTACGTCAGGCCTTTGCAGCCAGCCTAAATTTTTATGTGTAATAAATTTTATGCTAAATCAAATAAAATATTTCGTTCTAAAGCTACAATTTGTAATGTCTACTTGATACTTCCTCATTTAATACAAAAATAGTTTAAAATAATCTTTTGTGGGCATTTCCACTGTCAAATGTATTTTGCAATCAATTAGATTAATTAATTGAAACATCATGCAATAGCCCTAGTTGCAATGCTTCACTGTTATTTACAACTGCTGTGGCTTCAAGTGTCCATCAAATGCACACGTCAGAATACTTTTTGCCTGCTGTTTTATGAATACTATGAATTTGGACAGTTTTTGTTCACCTACTATAGTTAGGAAGTAGGCATATTCTGATACAGCCCTTATTTTGGCCATAGAGTCAACAGTACAGTACATCTGTATCAAAGCTAATGAACAATTTCATTTACAAAGCAATGGGAAATACCTCCTTGAGGTATCAGTGATGTTGAGTAATACGTGACCAGGAAAAGGAAAAAACATCCTCCAACTGGGGGAAAAAATGGAACAGACTGAGAAATAGGAAATGTTGTGCTGAGGGCTAACAGTATGAGCAACAGGGTATGCTTTTGTTAACATCACAAGTCTGCCATATGGTTTCAAAGACGTCTGATGTCTATAAATTTTCAGATAACGTGTTGACAAATAATGAAGGTTTGAAGCATTGTGCAATCTCACTCTCATTTCCAATCTTTACATCTGTTTTTGAGTGTGAAATTAAAGTGTGTGAAACAGGAAGAAACTGGAATAACAAAGGAGAGGAAACAGAGTCATCTGCTTTACGAATGAACGCACACACACACACACACACACACACACACACACACACACACACACACACACACACACACACACACACACACACACACACACACACACACACACACACACACACACACACACACACACACACACACACACACACATTTATACAGGTGGCAATGTGCGAATCTACCAGATGCAGTTAAGATGGGCCTTAAATACTACAACAACAGCACTCATGCTAATATATGCCATTGGATGGTGTGTTTTTAGAATAACTGCACCTATATTTGTCTATGCAACTCAGTGTCTTATAGTTTTGATATTTAAGCACAAGAGTGCCGTTTTAGTGAATATCAACTTTACAACTGAACATGTAAATGTCTCTGAAAAAATTCATCTTCAAACATTTTGGGAACAGGATCACTCCAGTGTTGCTTCATGCTTCCTCCCTTGCTGGTCACAGAGTGAGCTGCAGAAGAAGAGAGAGAGAGAGAGAGAGAGAGAGAGAGAGAGAGACCATAAAAAAGGAATAGGAAATGTTTGGCTTTCCATCAGAAACTTAAGCTCTTTTTGATGTGCCGAATAGCGCTGGAGTGGGTGGTTAGCTTCAGAGACTCACAAGCGACACATAAGCAACATCTTTCCTCATCTTGTTTTCCTGTCTTTTTCAATTTTGGGTGGAACTTTCCAGAGATTTTTGGGGTAAATTAAGAGTAAATAAGTGGAATATGCTGACAAACTTTGCATGTGAAAATAAAATCAGAAAATAGAATTGGAAAGCAACAAGAAGGAAGGCTTTATAGAGCTGTGTTGCTTCAAACTAGGAGCGTGTGTGCAGATATTCAGAGAGAAAGAAGATGAAAGCTAAAAAAGCTTTCCTGAAAATTACCATAACCATTATCATATTTGTTTTGCTTCTTCTTTGCTTGAGTGATTGTTTGTTTATTTCTTTAATTACTTGTTTCTTTCTGTATTTTTTCATGCTTGTTTCTCTTTCTTTAGTTTGTTTTTGACAAATCGTTTTTGTTTGTTTAGTTTATTTGCTGTTTTTTTTCTTTGATTGCTTGTTAGTTTATTTCATTGAGTTTTGCTTTTGTTTGTCTTCGAGTGTTAGTTTTTGTTCGACTTTCTTTGAGTTTTTGTTTCATTGTTTATTTTTTAGTTTTTGCAGTTTCTGTCTTCAAGTGTTTGTTTTTATTCTGTTTGTTTTTGTTTGACATTCTTTGGGTTTCATTGTTTGATTGCACAGTTTTTTCTTTCTTTGGGTGTCATTTTTTCTGTTTTTGTTTAAGTATTAATTTATTTTTGTTTCTTTCTTTATTTGAGTGTTTGTTTCATTGTTTGTTTGCAGTTTCAGTCTTCGAGTGTTTGTTTTTGTTTGACATTCTTTGTTTCATTGTTTGATTGCTTCGTTTTTTATTTCTTTGGGTGTCATTTATTTCTGTTTTTGTTTGAGTATTTATTTTTGTTTATTTCTTTATTTGAGTCTTTGTTTCATTGTTTGTTTGACTTTTTGCAGTTTCTGTTTTCGAGTGTTTGTTTGTTTTTGTTTGACTTTCTTTGAATCTTAGTTTCATTGTTTGTCTGATTGCTTAGTTTTTTCTTTCTTTGGGTGTTTGTTTTTTCTGTTTTTGTTTGAGTATTTAAATATATTTTTTTCTTTGAGTCTTTGTTTCATTGTTTATTTGACGTTTTGCAGTTTCTGTCCTGGAGTGTTTGCTTTTGATCTGTTTGTTTGTTTTTGTTTGACATTCTTTGTTTCATTGTTTGATTTTTCCTTCTTTGGGTGTCATTTTTTATGTTTTTGTTTGAGGATTTTTTTTGTTTGTTTTTTATTTGAGTCTTTGTTTTGAGTGTTTACTTTTGTTCTGTTTGTTTGGTTTTGTTTGACTGAGTTTTTGTTTTATTGTTTGTCTGATTGCTTAGTTTTTTCTTTTCTATGGCTGTTTGTTTTTCTGTTTTTGTTTAAGTATTTATTTATTTTTTTGGGTCTTTGTTTCATTGTTTGTTTGACTTTTTGCAGGTTATGTCTTCGAGTGTTTGGTTTTGTTCTGTTGGTTTGCTTTTGTTTGACTTTATTTGAGTATTTGTTTAATTGTTTGATTGCTTGTTTTTTTTTTTTTTTCTTTCTTTGGGTGTTTGTTTTTCTGTTTGTCTTTCTTTTCTTTTTTTGGTTGTTTTTTCTGTTCGTTTTTGTTTTAGTATTAATTTATTTATATGTTTGTTTCTTTATTTGAGTCTTTGTTTCATTGTTTGTTTGACTTTTTTGCAGTGTTTCTTCTGTTTATTCATTTTGTTTGTCTTTCTTTGAGTATTTGTTTCATTGTTTGATTGCATAGTTTGCTTTTCTTTCTTAGGTGTTTGTTTTTCTTGTTTTGTTTTTATTTATTTTTATGTTTGTTATTTCATGCGAGTCTTTGTTTCATTGTTTGACTTTTTCAGGTTCTGTCTTTGAGCGTTTGTTCTGTCAAATTTTCTTTGAGTAGTTGTTTCATTTTTTTTGTTTGATTGCTTTTTAGTTTCTTTCTTTTTTTCTCTCTTTCCTTTTTTGCTGTCATCTACCCTCATTTACCCCCCACCCTCCCCCCACATTTGGCTCTTGGCCACTCCCCACACTTGCGGTCTCACTGTCTTCTTCTCTCCCAGAGAAAACCACTTAATGCAAACAAAAAAGAGTTTTGTCCTCAGTTTGCAGAGCCCTGTCACATCGCTACGGAAACAGCCATTTAACACAGTGAAGATAAATCAGTGAGTAAGTGGTAGTGTCTTTACATCACAGAGACTTGAAAAAACATCACTCATCAAGGGCATATAGAGTTGTTTTTTATAATTACATGGATAGCAAATAACAGGCAGGATGAGAAAGGAATAAAATAACATACAGAGCCTGGGTGGATGTTACACAACGGCCGCATGGCACCAGCGGGTTAAGAGACTGTGGGTCCTGGGAAAGGGATATGAGTTTACTGTATGTGTGTGTGTGATTGACTGTGTCTGAGAGAGTCAACAATTGAAATTACCCTGTCAAAGACCAAGTGGAGACACTGCCCTCGAAACCTCCGGGCCAGGGCAGTGACTAGCCCTTTAGTAGTATGTACCGAGTGTGTGGGTGAGCACACACACACACACACACACACACACACACACACACACACACACACACACACACACACACACACACACACACACACACACACACACACACACACACACACTCGAATTCAGGGCCAAGTCCTGCTTGACTCTGCAGAGACAGAGACTCTCAATGATATGTTTGTAAAAGAGAAAATGGAAACCTGAGAAGGGGAATTGTGTGAAAGGAAAAAATAACCTCGAAGCAGAAAAACATCAAAAACACCCAAAACAACCCCCAAAAAAGAACAGAGCGTTTATGAGGGCTGTTTTAGTCTGCTGGCTCACTCCCCGATCTTTAGCAAGGCGTCACTCCGGGTCAGCAGCCCGTCTCACAGACACTGCACTGTCAATTATGGCACTGTCATGGAAACTGCAGAAAGCCATGGAGAAAATGACCCCTCACAACTCAAGAGTCGTGCAGCTTGTCCTGGAATAACACAATCCACGGCTAGTTTAACAGTAACAGCACACTGTCAACAACTGCCATGGTTTAACAGTCATTTCTTACAATAAAATACTATATTTAGAACTTAACACTGAAATGCAAGCTTATAGGTCATTTACTCAAATGACAAATGACTGCTTAAATATGCAAAATTGTGATAATCATGTAAATAGTAGTTTCATTTACTTCACATACAGTATCTACACTAGAATATATATGTGGCACTTGTTCATTATAGTATGGAAATAATATATTTTTTAATTTAAAAAAGTACACAGAAAAAAAACTTCACTTGAAAATTGTTAGCAAATTTCACAATTAAGCATAAAGAAATGGCAAGTAACATGCTGAATTAAACATGACAAACGTTTTGAAGTGGAAAGACTGAAATTTATTGTATAAAAAATGCTGCAATAATCTTTGTTTTATTTACAACTTTGATTTCTTTTATTTTTACAGTGTGTGTATTAGAAGCAGGGTCATTTCTGAGTCTAAGTAAAAAATAAAACAAGCACACAGTGGTGTTTCGTTCCTAAATGTTTCAATGTTTCTAAACAAATCAGTTAAATTGATTATTCAATGACTCACTCATAAAGACAGTCATTGATTTACTTGAATCAAATAAAGTGAATCAGCTTTCTAAGCTAATAGGTCAAATGAATGATTCAATGACTTACTCACAAAGACAGTTCGCTCCAGAATGACTCAGCAATTTGAGCAAATCAGTTAAGGGAAGAATTCAATGACTCACTCATAAAGACAGTCATTTTTACCAAATGAATCTGTGTTTTGAGCGAATCAGTTGAATAAAGGACTTACAAAGACCTTGTCCACTCCACACTAATACATTTTCTATTGAAAACGCATATTTTTCTCTCCGTTTTGGCCTTCCGTCCACACGAGATGGGTTTTTGTCAAGGACAACTGAGCCTTTTGCAAACGCTGTTCAAAGAGGATGAATTTGAAAAAGCAAATTGTTGTAGTGTGGACTATATTTAATAATTTTCCGCATATTATAGCTATAGAAATCTATGATTATACCGGTATAGTGCCTGTTATGTGCTATTCACTTTCACACTTTTGCTACAGATATGTTACTTTGTACACTTTTCATATTACAGTGCAAATTCTTAATTTCCACCAAAATATCATTCCATGTGCAGGACACGACCCTATAGTGTTACTTAAAAAATAGTCACAAAAAATTGCAGTCTGTCTAAACTGGACAAACACAGACAAAGTGGATTGATACAAAGAGTGAAATGTCCCAGTGCTGTTAGAACAAGTAAAAGTGACAACAAAACAGCAACAGCACAATAAATCAACAAACAAAAAAGAAGAAGAAGAAGATGGGAACATGCTGAGAACCTAAATACTGTGTACATATACTCCAGATTACTGTAATGCAGACACAGATAATTATTGTAATTCTACAGCACAGCACTGCTACATTACAGTTATTTTGTTCAGTTTCAGTATACAGTCATCATTTAATTGCAATAAACTGTAGAACTACTTTTGTACAAAAATGCACAGTCCTATTCAGTGCACAAATATTTCAAATGGAACTAAAAAAGATGATTAAGGAATCTATTAGGCCTAAATATCAGCTGATGCATAGAAGTCTTAGCAGGTTGTTCAAACCGTAACTATCGCAAACCTGTGTTTGAAGCACAGAGTGGGATGGCATGCGTCCATTTGGTTGGGTCACAGTTACCGTTCTGTCCGGGGTTTGAACCCACAACCCACGGGTCACACAAACCCAAGGCCACCAAACCACCAGGCCTGTGCACAGCCATGCTCGTAAATTATGCCGACAGTTCAGGAAAGGGAAAGTCAGAGGAGACTTACGCTCCAGTTCAACAGTAAAGATTGGACACAGGAAGTCAGGAACCAGCAGCTTCGTGTTTTTCAACGCTGTCTCTGGAATAATATTCCATTTAAAAAGCCACCTACACACAGGGATCAAGTTGCAGTAAGTCAAAGCGACATTTCATCTACCATCAATGCTAAAAATGTCAAATATAGCTGCTCCTAATGATCTCAAGATGTTTTAGATGTTGTTTCATAAAAAGCTGGCGTATGAGGCTGACTGTAACTTTGGCCTCTTCCCTGCAACTCTGAGCTCTAGCTTGGCCTACCAGTGACAGTACAGTTGAGGTCAAAAGTTCAGAATCTGCAAAATGTCAATTATTTGACCAAAATAAGAGGGATCATACAAAATGCATTGTTTATTTAGTACTGACCTGAATAAGATATTTCACATACAAGATGTTTACATATAGTCCACAAGAGAAAATAATAGTTGAATTTATCAAATTTACCCTGTTCAAAAGTTTACATACACTTGATTCTTAATACTGTGTTCTTACCTGAATGATCCACAGCTGTTTTTTTGGTTTAGTGATAGTTGTTCATGAGTCCCTTGTTTGTCCTGAACTGTTAAACTGTCTGCTGTTCTTCAGAAAAATCCTTCAGATTCCATAATTTCTTTGGTTTTCCAGCATTTTTGTGTATTTGAACCCTTTCCAACAATAACTCCAACAAAAACTGCTCCAACAATAACTTTTGAGATCCATCTTTTCACACTGAGGGACTCATATGCAACTATTACAGAAGGTTCAAACATTCACTGATGCTCCAGAAGGAAAAAACGATGCATTAAGAGCCAGGAGGTGAAAACTTGAATTTGAAGATCAGGGTAACTTATTTCGTTTTCTGGGAAACAGAGTCTGTAGCCTCTAAAGGCTAGTACTAAATGAAAAACTGTGATATTTAGGAAAAATTTGAAAAACGTACACATCTCTATTCTGTTCAAAAGTTTTCACCCTCTGGCTCTTAATGCATCCTTTTTCCTTCTGGAGCATCAGTGAGTGTTTGAACCGTCTGTGATAGTTGCATATGAGTCCCTCAGTTGTCCTCAGTGTGAAAAGATGGATCTCAAAATCATACAATCATTGTTGGAAAGGGTTCAAATACACAAAAATGCTAGAAAACCAAAGTTTATGGGATTTTTCTGAAGAACAGTGGGCAGTTTATCAATAAACAAAAAAACAACACAGTATTAAGAATCAAGGGGGTGTAAACTTTTGAACGGGGTCATTTTTACAAATTCAACCATTGTTTTCTCTTGTGGACTATATGTAAACATCTTTTATGTGAAATATCTCATTTACGTCAGTACTAAATAAACAATAACATGCATTTTGTATGATCCCTATTATTTTGGTAAAATAACATTTAGCAGATTCTAAAAGGGAAATGTTAACTTTTGACCTCAACTGCACAGGAATAAATTACATCTTTATATTCAAAAACAACCATTTTAAATTGTAAAAATATGAACAATATTACTGTTTGTACTGTATTTTGTAACAAATAAATGCAGCCTTGCTCCGCCATAAACAATTTGAGACTCATATTACATCACGCATCTCCCAGGTGTAAGCAGGGCCAGCATGTCCCGTAATAGATACGCGGTTCCTTTGCACATTTACGGCTACACGCATGTTTGTTCGGACGCACATATGCGCCACGTCCTGCTGCTTACACAGGAAGGGGAGGTAGAGCTACTTCCTGTCCAAGAGGGGAAGAGTAAGGGTAGAGTAGGGGGCCACACTTCCTGTTAAGAAGAAGAAGGGAGGAAAGAAACAGAAAATATACAGATGACATCATGCGGCAGGTTTGCTGGACGGGGTTTTGGGGAGAGTCCATAGTTTGGCCTGATGGAAAAGCTGAAGCAAGTGTGCAAAGAAAAACACACGCACACACAAACACGTGCACTCTTCAGCTGCAATAATAAAACACTTACACAGGTCAAGCTCTTTCGCCTTTTTACTTACTGACACATGAAATCACTGACACTCCCACGCGTGCAAACGCATAAAACACACACAGAGACACAAAAACATGGCGCATGACAGTGAACAGAGTGCAAACGGATTTTGGCATAATATGAAGAATATGTGAGGGGTAGTCATGCAAATTGTACTGGCATGATTCTCCACAATGGTGGCCAGGGTATTTCTATGCAGTAGAATTGTCTCACATGATTGCGTTCCCAAACGTTATTGCATGAGCTACAGTTGTTTTCCCAGTTGCAGTTATTATTGATAATTTGCACCAATTTCCCAAGAAGTGATGATTTTGTTCTCTTTAAAGGGTTAGTTCACCCAAAAATGAATATTAGCCTATTATTTACTCACTATGTATCCTAGGTGTATGTGACTTCCTTCTCTCAGACAAATCCAATTGAGTTACATAAAAATAAATAAATAAATAAATAAATAAATAAATTCTGCCTCTCCCAAGCATTATTATGGCAATGGGCAGGTGTTTCCCTTCATCAGTCCAAAACAAGTCCAATAAAGGTCATCCATCCATAATAAAAAGTGTCTCAGGTGGTCTCCTGTATTGCATTGATGTGTTTTTGTAAGAAACATATCCATATTGAAGGAAACAAAGGAAACAAAGTCTCTTAACTTTAGCAAAGGAAGGCAGTCTCCTCTTGGCTTTTATCGAAATCCTCAGACATTTTTCAGTTTTAAGCGGCGCATGCGCAATGCATCCACCTGGAACAGCTTTGGGTACGACAGTTTGCACAAGCTAGATTAAAGTGATTATTACGTTTTAAATATGGATATTTTTCTTACAAAAACTCATTGATTCACTACAGGAGACCTTTATTCACCTCCCGGAGCCATGTGAGACACTTTTTTTTTATTAAGGATGGATCTGCTTTATTGGACTTGTTTTGGACTGATAACACCCACCCATTGCCATAATAAAGCCTGGGAGAGCCAGAACAATTTTTAATATAACTCCGTTTCGCCTGAAAAAAAGGTCATATACACCTATGATGCCTGGAGGATGAGTAAATAATGGGCTTATTTTTTTAATTTTGGGTGAATTAACCCTTTAACGCATGGATGAAACCGGGTTTTATTTGCAAAATTATGTATGCAATGTTTCATTTTTTGTATTAATTAAATTTGCAACTTTGAATGGATTGCTTAAGATATTCAGGTTTCGAGATGAGCATGAGCCGTGATGTCTGATTCATTATTTTGTTCACATAATGTATGAAAATGACAATGATATAGTTTTAAAAATCTTGTCTATGAGTCCACAACACAACTATAATGTTAACAACATTAAGTAACAATATTTTTGGAATCACTTTCAAAATTATTATTTTTTTTCCCCAGCTGAATGCTGAATGATGAATGCTAAAAACATTGACAGCCAATCCGAATCCATCCAGCTTTAAAAAGCTTGAACTGTTACAGTGGCAGACAACAGAACAACCACGCATGGTTATAATAGCATTACTATGTGTTTGTTATGAGGTTAATACAGTTATCATTATAGATATAATTCTATGTGTGAACAGGCCTTTTATGAAATAGCGCTTTTCATGAGTCAGCCCAAAAAGCTTTACAAAACAGCCTCAAGCTCCTTTGTAATTAAGCGGTTAGAATCAGAGTCACTCAGTTTGTGAATCATTTAGAGTCGTTACTGTTGACAGTCATTTTCATTTTGACAGTCTGATTTGAAATGAAATGTTATTGTGCTGTATAGTAGTTATAATTTAGGTTTGTGAATTGAGTTTTTAACAGACATCCCTAAAGTATGCGGTGAGTTTGGTGGGGGGTAATTGAGAATGAATGGAGGAAAGTCACGTGAGAGGCAATGCCTCCATTGCGATGTGATTGAACAGGACTGGTTATGTTTGTCTGTGATTGGTTCAAGGGATAAATCCTGCCTCTTGTGCACGTTCCACGTTTGCGAATCAGTCTGAATGAACAATATAATGCGTTATTGGGAAGACTAATTTAAAAAAGAAAGTAAACAACTCACACACTTAGATATAACCACTTTGCTACGTCAAAATAATCTTTAAAATGGCACAAGAACATGATCTGTGGGAGTTTTTAGTCAGTAATCAGCTTGATAAAATTTTAAGTCAATCTCTGTCTGTGACCAATATATACCAAGCTTTGATGACTGATGATCCAAAAATGAAAAAGTTAACTATTAAAAACAATAGCTGAACATAAATACACAAATAAAATGTATTGTTTAAATTGTTACTGCCTTGAGGTATTATTTTGGAATAAATGTAAAACGCTAAAAAACACTAACTTGGTGATAATCATACCTGGATTTAATAAACAGAATATTGATTACATTGTAAATATAAAAATATAAAATCATTTTTTTTTTCTGATAGTGTAAGAAAATGCAACAGGGAGGTATGGAAGCTGTTTCCGCCACCAAACAATAAATTAAAAAAGGTAATTGCGACTTTTATCTCAAAACTCTGACTTTTTTTCTCAAAATTGCATGATTCAAACTCGCAATTCTGACCTTTTTTCTCAGAATTGCGTATTATAAAGTCAGAATTATGAGATATAAACTTGCAATTACAAGTTATAACATCAGAACTGTGACTTTATATCTTGCAATTGCACGTTTGTCTAGCAATTTTGACTTTATAACTCACAACTGCCAGTTCATTTCTCAAAATTGCGACGTTTAATCTCACAATTTGAAGTTTACATCTCGCAATTCTGACTTTTTTCCTCAAAATTGCGTGATACAAACTCGCGATTCTGACTTTTTTCTCAGAATTATGAGATATAAACTTACAATTGCGAGTTAAAGTCAGAACTGAGAGATACAAACTTGCAATTCTGAGAAATGAAGTCAGAATTGTGTGTTATAAACAATTCTGGGAATAGCGAGTTATTAAGTCAGAATTGCGAAAGTCACAGTTCTGATTTTATAACTCACAATTGCAAGCTTATATCTCATAATTCTGACTTTATCATGCAATTCCAAGAAAAAAAAAGTCAGAATTGCAAGTTTGTATTATGCAACTCTGAGAAAAAAAGTGGCAATTACCTTTTTTATTTTTTTATTTTATATATATGTATTATTTTTTTAACATATAATTTCCAGTTTTAAGGTTGAGTTGTATGGGAAGCTTTATTTAAATGTTTTAACTGTAGTCAATACAACACAAAAATCCTTTCTTTTTTTTTTTGTCTGGAGCCCTGATATTATCAGAACTATGCAGGTATAGAAACAGTGTAAGCAAAAGTTGTAGCAAAAATGTTCAAAGGCATTGAGAATGCTTTGAACCTCTTTATTTTTAGGCCCAAAATCTTTTCAGAAAAACAAACACTGGTCAGTTGACTGATAATGAGATACAAAGACTTAAGAGAGCTGAAGTCGAAACATTGTTTTAAACTTGAGATTCCTGAAGCCTGCAGAGCTGAGTTTTGATTATTCATCCCTCCAAAAATTCAAGAGCTTTACTGTCAGTTTCATCTGGGAAAAGAAATCACCAGGAGTGCATGTCATGAAAACCCCACTCATGAGTTCACAAAGCCACAGATGGGCAATAAACCGCGAACTGTGAAAGAAATACCACCAATGACCACAAGCGTAGCTTTCAAGCGTTCTTTCTGTCTGTCACACGCAGCTCAAAATAAACGTCATTTTGCTGACCTGCACATCGGACTTCAGAATTACTGGACCTGCATGATCGGTCAATGTTGTTCTTTCCATTTAGGGAGCTGGTCAGGGGTGAAAAAAAAGCTGCTCTTCCCTTTAACATCCTTCCCTCAGCAGCACACACACACACACACACACACACACACACACAGATATTCTCCAACACACAGATTCCTGCTATCCCAACATCCCCAGTTTCCCCAGGATCTTCCTCTGTTTTGACATCCCTGCTAATTTTATGGCTAATTAATTGGTAGGATGAAATTTTACCGCACGGCAGCTGACCTGGACCTAACTGAGCCCACTTAACGTCCTGGCAAAAGAATCTGTGGTGTGTCATTCAACACACATCCAAATATAGTCAGCGTGATATGAGGGAAAAGAACACATGAAATGTGTATCATTGGATGTAAAGAATAACACACACTAGGCATGCTGCCTGAAATGTAAATGCTTTGGAAAGACTGTTTTCCCTCGTGAAACACACTCCTATATCAATCTTTTTGTTCTCCAGTATTGAATGAATCAACATGAGGGAGCATTTCTTTAATCTCAGAGCTGACTTTTTTTGTATGAAGACATAAGAGAAGACAGTTTCAGTTTTGTTCTCCTCAGTCGAAAAATGTTTTCTTTTTGTCCGTGGTTTTAGGGGAAAAAATAGCTTAAAGAGCCAAACTCATTTTGTGGCTGATCAAAAATCTTGGAGGAGGGAATCAGAGAGACAAGACTGGATTACAACTTAAACATTGCGGCCCTGCTCTCGCTCTCCGCTTCTCTCAAAAGGCAACAACAATTGCAGCCACATCACCATTTTACACAAATGAGGCAAATGTGCATCTAATGCAAGTGTAATGATTTTGACAAGTACCCAATATTGAGTGACAACTTTATTTTGCAAAATATGCATTGATACATTTGGATGTGTAGTACAAGTTTTTGCATTTAATTCAAACTGTTTTAAGAAGAAAAAACATATTGAAAAGCACATGCACTCTGTGGTGTGGGAAAGTGTGTTAGTGAAATACTATGTACAATTGTGTGTTTTCAATTTAATTGCTTTGATTTAATAGCTCTGAGACATTTTTTATTGCAAACTCTTTTTATTTGAAGATAATTATTACCAAAAGGGGGAGAGTTATTACCAACTCAACATGTTCCTCAAGTGCTAAGAGGATTACAAAATGTCACGTCCACATGAAATGCCCAATTCAACCACACAGAAGAGAAGAATGCAAGATAAATTAGTCGCCAATAGATTAAAATGCATCAGACCTCATGGAAAAAAAAAAAAAAAGGAGTATTAAGTGCAGTATAAAAGTCTCGAGTGGTTTTCACATACCCAGTGCAAAATCTTCATACAACCTTATATAAAATGTCTATAAAAATAGAAATAATATAAAAGGCAAATAAAAGACAAATATATATATATATATATATAGCAAAAATATTCACATTCTTGACTTCCACGTCCCAGTACCCTCATTTGAGACCGTAAGCATACAGTAGCTGGATGGAGTCAGCAAAATTATCGGTTAAATCCGACCACAGTCTCAGAAAGTACAGGTTATCGAGACCAGAAATGACTAGTCATACTGTGAAATGCAATTTAGTGAAGTCTATACGGTGAGAACCATCCTGTATAGAGTTCAGTAACCTCCAGTGATTCGTGAAACCGGGCAAGATGATTCCCTGAAGAAGGTAACTCGAATAAATCTAAAAGATCTGAGACTCAAAAAAAGCCATATGTGCACCAGACTTCAGGACTGCGTGGAGATCGCGGAAACAGTTTTATCCTGTAATGCACGCGCTGTAGTAGACGGCGCTGCTGGCGTCGGACAGGGCCGATATCAAAGCGCTGCTCTCCTCGCAAGGGGCATTCCTGCTCAATCGAGTCCTGCTCGCGCTCAGGTATTGATCGAATTCAATCCTGTCCACTTCGCCCCAGAACTCGGCCGAGGGTCCCAGCTGGTCCACAGCGTCCAGAGAGGGCGGAGCGACCTGAGCGACTGCCGAGGTCTCGGGCGGAGGAGACAGCTGGCCCAGATGAGAGGTGAAGGCGGGCTGAGACTGACTGCTCCCGTATATCTGACCGTAATAGCCTGCAGGTGTGGGAGCCTTGGAGGAGTCTGGGAGGCTCATATTGGGGTACAGACCGTTAGGGTTCGTGGGCTCGACGACCAGGCATTTCTCCTGCAGCGGGAGGCAGGCCAGTGGAGACTTCTGGTTGAGGTGTGGGTGGGAATGCTGGAGGTTATGGGAGTTGTGGTGAGGGTGGTGGCCAGTCTGATGGTTTGGATGCTGGTGGTAGTTTATCCACGAACCCAGACCCACATCTTCCTGCATGTGAGGGGGGAAAAACACTGAATCTCCGCCTCCCTCCTCAAGCACGTCTAGCGGTGACATCTCTGGCGTCGGCAGGCCGAAACTCTCCAGCTCGGGAGCTCCGGAGGGGTGGAGGTCTCGGAAGTGTCCCAGAGGAGGCAGCAGATGATGGGCATGGCGGTGCGCCGAGTAGGCGTCTCCTGGGCCTCCAGCAAGGCCTTGGAGGAGCAAACCCGGTTCCACTCGTTTCATCTTCTTGGGCTGTTTTTTGCGGCGAGGACGGTATTTGTAGTTCGGGTGATCCTGGAGGTGCTGCAAACGGAGTCGTTCGGCTTCCTCCACAAATGGACGCTTGTCTACTGTGCTTAGAGCCTTCCAGGACTGACCTAAAAACATCATCCAATCAGTGTTATTGTTTCAGGATTTGTTGTGCTACTTCTTGTGTTTGCTGTTTTTGCTTTAGCAGTTTATAAATATGATTTTTATCATACCTTGTTTAGTCACTACAACAATGTTCTAATTTAATCCAGAAACAATGCCTGGTTTTAGAGCCAGTTTCTTTTGATTATTTCTGAAAAGTATTTAATTTATCTCTTTGGAATAAATATACAAATATAATCATGCACAAATGATTTTTAAATGAGCTGTCACTGTTACTACGTTTGCCGCAGTGATTGTTTTTGCTAAAAAAACAGATGCAGCACAAGTACAGACAAACGTGTGTGTGACATGAGCGAATCATTACATGTAACTGGTGCGGGGCACACAGGGTTGGGTTGTAGTATTTCAATTATTAATGGGTCAATGGCTGCAGACAATCGGCAGCTTGTGTGTGCCGCAGCCCTGCTATATTTCAAAAAATAAGGACATCAAAATGTCCCCCCGAGAAACAGCCGAACACAAATATTGTGCAAGATTTACAAACTTTTCAAATGACTTCCATGTCATGTGCGCCCAAGGCTTGCTGTCTAATCGATAATTCTGAGCGGCATACAAAGTTCAGGGCTTTTTTAATTATAATAATAAACCGGCACATTATTATTATTATTATTATTTTTACATTTATTTAAAATTTAATTTTAAATGACAGTGAAACAAGCTGCTTGTAGAAGTAGCAGGGTGTGAATAAGGACGTGATTTTGTGACACATGAATATAATTTAATAGCAATAAATAGATCATCAAATAAAAAGATCATGTTTAAACTATTATATTTAAAATTAACATTTTATGGCCATTTACTAAAGATTTAAGTGACAATGTGGTCGTGTTTGCTTGCTAGTATAATTTTTATGGATCTCTAGAGCAATTTTCTCTAATAACTTCACGTGTACAAATGTATTTATAATTATTTATTTGCATTAATTTATTTTAGCATTTTATTTTTGAATTACACATATTATTTAGGCAATTCTGACACATCAACACACTTTGAATTTTACTATTCATATTTTAAACCACCAGTTTTCAAATATGCCACATTCGTGATATCGCACCCTGCCGATGCACTAGATTGACCCCAGCTTAACCCCGTGATGTGATGTATAGAGATCGTCTTACCCAGCATCTTACTGAGCACGGCGTTATGCAGATCTGGGTTCTGGAGGGCCAGGCGTTTGCGCTCATCTTTAGCCCACACCATGAAGGCATTCATCGGCCTCCTGATCCTCGACTCCCCCCCTGATTTCCCCTCGGCGGAGCCCAGGGCCAGAGCTCCAGGGCGGGTTGAGTCCGGGCTTCCCGTCCTGGCCTCCGCTCCGGTTCGGGACCCTGTCCGCGTTCCAGAGCCGGGCACCGGCGCCAGCTCTGTGGTTCGGCTGCGGTCAAAACCATGTCCCCGGTCAGGGCCCGGAGTGCTGGAAGAGGCACCCCATGTCCCACGCTCCGCAACCTGGCTGGGCTGAGAACTGGCCTCTTGACAGCAACTAGACTCAGATATATTCATTCCAGCAAGACCACCACGGTTAAAACACGCTGTTGTTTCTGGATAGAAGCGACACCAGGACGTCTCTATGCTACTTTAAGCTACTTTAAATACAGACTGACCAGTAACCCAAATGAAATGAATCATAAAAAGAAATAAAAAGAGTTCGGAAAGGCTGCAGCCTTTGTTTTCGGATGTTTCAGAAGTATAAAATCCCACAGATGTTAGTGTTTTGTAACTCCTGCCCTCCAGACGGTATACAGTTCTTGTGCCGAGTTTGAAAGTTGTAGTGAGTTTTGATGAACCCATGCTGTAAATATATACGTGGCCTGAGCCAATCAGAGTGTCGGCCCGGACAGGAGAGGCGGGAGGGGTAGCCAGTGGGAGTTCTCCTGCCCCCCTTTACAGCCTCTACAGACAGAGAGATGTAATCTGAGAGGGCCATTGTTTTAGGCCTGCTGTACACACACTCATATAGGGCACATACACTAAATCATAACACACTTGCGCACACACAGGAACCCTGTTTGTACTGGGAGGCCGGGACCACAAAGAAAGCTGTGCACTTGAGTGTTAACAACTTGTAACAATGAGCGCAAATGTAAAGACATGGCAGTCACCACGAAGTGAAGAAAGCACATAAACCCAACGCACAAACTAATGTAACATAACTATTTTCGATGCATTCAACCTTTGCCCTGAATATAAAGCAGATCCTGCTCTCTGGTTTCTTGGTAGCATGAAATAACTATACTTAAAGTGATTTATAGACAGTTTTCACAGCTAAATATTTGTGGTCAACCCATGATTTATTTAAAAATACACTGTAAAAAGTGGAAACATGCCGTTTCTACCCTAAAAAATTTGTTCTGTCGTATGTGACCCTTGAAAATTACTTTAAAAATTACTTTGTGTAAACCAATATGGCCAGGCTGATTTAGTCATGTTAAATATTATATTTGACTTGGATAAAACCAGATCATTTAGAAGCATACTTTTCAGGTAATGTGCTTTTTTTTCTAAGGGGTGAGAAGTGTAAAGGCTGTTTAATTCAAATTGTGGACATGGGAAATTCACAAATATACAGCTAAAAAAGCCCGAATACTTCAGTTTATACATTTTATAATTTTAAGAGCTAAAGTTTTATACAGTTCCATAGTGTCCTGAGGATACAAAGGAAGCAGTGTCTCCTCAAACTATTGGGTATGAAAAAAAAATGTAATTTCGTTCGCATTCTGTGTTAATGCGTTAATGGGGAGACTAATTTAAAAAAGAAACTAAACTCACACATTTAGATAAAACCACTATCAAAAAATGACACGAAAACACGATCTGTGGGAGTTTTTAGTGAGTAATCAACTTGGTGAAATTTAAAGTAAATCTCAGTGTCTGTGACCAATAATAATCAAGCTTTGATGACTGGTGATCCAGAAAAAAATAGTTAACTATTTAAAAGAATAGTTGAACATAAGTTCACAAATAAAACATATTGTTTAAATTGTTACTGCTTTGATTCATTATTTTGGAATAAATCTAAAATGCTTAAAAACACTATTTTGAGATTTACACTTGGCTTTAATAAACAGAATATTGATTACACTACAAATGCATGTTATTGATCCTATTGTGAACAAATCATGACAGTTCATACCAAATTTTATACTATATCATACAATATCATATACGTGTGTTTGTGTGTTTCTGCTTTAGCTATTTTACTTAAGTATCAAGTTAAACTAAATGAAAATTTGCCGAAAAGCTGAAATTGCTCAAATTATTATTATATAATTTATTTATATAAATAATTAAAGTTGTTATGGTTTTGGTTTTAGTTTACTATAATAACCCTGACTTGCACAAAGTGGAAAGGTTACAGAAGTATTTATTTGGTTAAATTTAATTTGACTTTTACTTTAGGCTAAAAAACATGTTTTTATTTTATTACATGCAAAGAAAATTGTTTATTTATATTCTTTTTCTTAGAAGTTATTTTAACATGGGTAACGGGAATTAGAATATATATATATATATATATATATATATATATATATATATATATATATATATATATATAGTGCCTTGTGAAAGTATTCTTACCCCTTCATTTTTTTCACTTTTTTTATGTTGCAGCTGTTTTGTGTTAAAAAAAATCCACATCAATCCACATTCCATATACCATTATGACAAAGCACAAAACAGATTTTTGACAACTTTTCAAATTCATGAAAAATAAAACACTAAAATAAGTAAATTGCATAAGTATTCATACCCTTAACTGAGTACTTATTTGAAGCTTTAATAAACAGAATATTGATTACACTGTTAATGCAAAAATATGAAATCTTTTTGTGATATTGTAAATAAGATTTATTTAACCAAGAAAATGTGACTGGGACATGAATTTACATTTCAATTTGAACTTTGAACTCAATTCAGAACACCACCACATACCACTGATGTATAATTTATGTTGTACTTTCAGAGATTTATATTATTCCATCTGTTACACTGTGAAAATGTTCTTTTGGTTGACTAAAATATAATATAATTTTTCAGCATGACAAAAGATTTGAAATACAAGGACAAAAATGATGACTAAAAAAAAATCACACTTAGTGTGAGCTGGCGTTATTCCTGTCTGGGTTTGTATGCAAACATCAAGTATTTTTATTGCTCATCTAAACATAATTTTTATAGTCTAATGAGCTGAAATCACGGCCATGCTCGGGGTGACAGCGGCATTTATTACACGGCTGTTAGTGAAAAATGCAGCAAAGGAGGCGGCGAGTCATTAAACAGCTGCGATTACAATGAATTTCACACTTCACAATGAGCTTCATTAACTCAAGTAAAACGGAGAATATAAAAATAGTTACGTTTGCCAATGAAGTGAAGTAGAGAGTGGACCAATCACTCTTCTTATAAAAATAGAACAAACGCCGAATATTGGACGGGTCAGGGAGGGCGACCTCTTAATGAGATGGGATGTCGGCCTGCCTCTTTCTTTTTGAGAAGGGTCACGGTCAACAACAGCTGAGCACAATCGTTTAACCTCATCTAACTCAAGAGGATGTGAATGTTAAAGACCAGCACTCTTAACTTTCACAACTGATTTGTGAGAAACTACATCCATGTGTTTAAATCTATATGTACATAAGAGCAAGTGTGATTTACCTTATAAGAATGTGAAGTAACCACATTTGAACATTCTCAAACGTCCATGTGAAAACCACAAATTAGTCCTGTGGTTTCTTGTCTCCACACCTATGCAATTCATCCAGTCTTAGACGGCTGCATCCAGCCAATTTCTCCCCTATTGAGCACTACATCAATATTCTCGACTCTATGAATAAATGCAAGGCGAGGCATGAGAGTTGAGGCCGCAAATGCAGGGAAATGCAGTTTTATGTGTATGTAAAGTGGATTTAGCTCCATTAGTACAGTAGGCAGCTCCGGAACAGGCCACGAGAGGCGTTTTGTTGTTTAATCTATGAGGACTTGTCATGGTTTTCTGAAATATAATGCTGCTGGCATTTGTCCTTGAGAAAATGAGAGAGCTATTATCTAGAGAGGGTCATGAGTGTAAAAAGGGAAATGTGCAGCTGTTACCTTTAGACGTTTTCTCTGCCTGATCTGTTTTCCTTGAATTACTGTCACGCAGTCAGGTTTAAAAACGCGGGATGCAGGGCTACAAAATGAAAAAAGCTAACTTTTTTTAAATTATAGTTGAACTTATATTTTTAGAACACTGAGCACAACAATAAAATATGTCTATCAAACACATATTTATACAGAAAAACGATGGAAAAGCAGCACAGTGGAATGCAAAAATGAAAAAAGAATTTTAAACCTGGCATGAAATGATTAAACAGATGTACATCTATGATTTACATCTGATTTCGAAATGCATGTTATTGATCCTATTGTGAACAAATCATGACAATTCATACCAAATTTTATCTACTGTACTATATCATATACGTGTGTTTGTGTTTCTGTTTTAGTTATTTTACTTAAGTATCAAGTTAAACTAAATGAAAATTAGCTGAAAAGCTGCAATTATTATTATTATATAACTTTAAATTATATAAATTAAGTAATGAAAGTTTTGCTGTGGTTTTAGTTTTAGTTAACTATGACAACCCTGACCTGTGGAAAGGTTAAAAAAGTATTTATTTAGTTCAATTTAATTTGACTTTTTACTTTACTTTTGGCTAAAAAAACATGTTTTTATTTTATTACCTGCCAAGAAAATTTTTTATTTAGATTTTTTTTAAAGTTATTTTAACATGTGTAACGGGAATTAGAAAACTCAAAACAAATTTTATATGCCTTCATTTTTTTCACTCTTTTTTTTTTTTTTTGTGTGTTGCAGCCTTAAAAATTTTTGTTTTTACATTAGTCCACATTCCATACACCATTATGACAAAGCAAAAAAAAAAAAAAAGAAGATTTTTGACAAATTTGCAAATTTATTAAAAATAAAACACTGAAATAAGTACATTGCATAAGTATTCATACCCTTAACTCAGTACTTATTTGAAGCAGCTTTACATTTTTGGGAATGACACGACAACTTTTGCACATCTGCATTTGGCAAAGCTCTGTCAGCTTGGATGGGGGCTGGCAGACATTTTCAGGTTTCTCTAGAAACATTTGATTGGATTCAAGCCCAGGCTGTGGCTGGGCCACTCAAAGACATTCACAGAGTTGTCTATAAGCCATTCTTGCTGTGTGCTTAAGGTCATTGTCCAGTTGAAAGGTAAACCCTCTGCCCAGCTGTAGGTTTTGAATGCTCTGGACTATTTTTTTATTAAGGCTATCTCTATATTTTGGTGCATTGAGCTTTCCTTCTACTCTGAGTAGTAGTCCTTGATGCTGAAAAACAACCTGAGGCTGCTACCACCACACTTTACTTTTGGGATGGTACTCCGCAGGTGATGAGCAGTGTCTGGTTTCCTTCAAACATGATTCTTGGAATTGAGGTTCATCAGACCAGAGAATCTTTGTTTCTCACAGTCTGAAATTGTGTTATCATGCGTCCTCACTAAGAAAATTGAGTCTTGCAGTGATGTTTGTCCTTCTGTAAGTTTCTCCCATCTGCATATATGATCATGGATCTCAACTAGAGTGACCATCAGGTTCTTGGTCACCAGTCTAACCAAAGCTCAGTTTGGCCAGGAGACCAGCTCTAGAAAGTGTCCTAGTTGTTCCAAACTTCTTCCACTATGAGTAACGGAGACTACAAGCTTTCTGTGAACCTTCAATGCAGCTGATTTTTTTTCTGAACTCTTCCCCAGATCTGTGCCTTGACATAATCCTGTCTCTGACCTCAGGGCTTGGTTTTGGCTCTGATATGCATTTTCGACTGTTAGACCTTTTATTGAGAGGTGTGTGCCTT